>NC_057694.1:3473804-3521327 GCF_014466175.1 Vespula pensylvanica
CTCTCTCTCTCTCTCTCTCATCTTCATCGAAAGGCGTTTCATATTTTAACGTGAGAGACTGGAATTTTATCGATTTCACGATCGTTCTTCTATCCAATCACTCTTTTCATATAATATACATATACATATATATATATATATATATATATATATATACACACTTCAGTAAAATTATAAGTCGCTATTAACCGAAATTGATTTTCTTGACACGCTAACGAGCAAAATGGAGATCGGTATTTACCTTCGAAGTTAGGTCGTTACAGCTCTTTTGCGGTGAGATCGAACGAGTTATTTTAGATCGAAGGTTGTACCTGTTTGCAAGTTCAAACACGATAATAAACTAAATATACTTTTTCTTGAATAATCGATCGTTTTGTGAATTAATCGTTGTATACTACTATTGATTAGAAAACTTGGTTGAAATCCACACGTAGTTTCAAATATTAGAAAAAGAAAAGAAAATTAAATTTGATAAGAACAACGTACGATTTTAAGTTGATGACGAATGTACCAGTTTCCTTCGAAATGAATAGATATTTTCATCAATGAAGTATGCAATCATGGTCATTTGATCATTTCGACGATGATAATGAGAATAAATTAAGCGTGCAATAATACAGCCGCGAAATCATAATTAGTATCCACGTATGATGGATGGTCCTAACAGACTTGCGTGTTTATAACTGACAATATGCAAACATTTCCAACGTGAATTCTACGTTTTATAAAGAAATATTAATTCATTCTTGACGAATGACATAAACATTTTCTCTAAAAATCTGACAATATATTATACAAGGAAATTTATATTATAAAAAAATGCCTTAATCTTATATTATTAGATTAATTTTAATAACAAAACTTTTTTTATCGGAGAATAGAATAATAAAAATATTTTCGATCGGAAATAAAAAATTGTAGAATGACTTTATTAAAATTATTTTTTCTTTTGATTAAATAAAAATCGAGCAATAAAATCGAGAAATAAAATTACATTGATCCAACGATAAACGATACTTTTTTTCTTATTTCATCGGAAAACGTCAAATCGTGCAAAAGTTAAATATCGATCCGAATAATATTCAATTCGAGTCTTTGAAGTATCTCATGATTTTCTATCCGATTATCTTTAATGCACGGTTATTCTTGATTGGATGGCACTAATTCGAAATATCTCCATCCACGAGTTTCTTAAGAACTATTCGAATTCGAATAGTTCTTAAGACAGAGCATATAGATAAATTATTCTCGGTAATCCGTCTCCTTAATCTTTTTTATCTCATCTAACGACACGATAAGTTGAAAAATTTAATTTTCTAAGATATTTAAGATTTCAACGATTACATTTCTCGTTTAACTTATTACTTATCGAGCGATAACGGAGTTACATAAAATTTTGCGAAGGTAAATGATACAAAATCGTTCGAAAAAAAATATATTGAAGAATCAATAGTTTGAATGTCTTATTTAAGTAATAAATCGTTTTTGAATATCCTCTCGATAAAAATATAAATTTTTTAAACGTTTTAATTGAACGCGCGCGTCAAGTTGTAATACTTGATTTTTAAAAGTATTAAAAATTTCAATTTTATTTTAAATTCATTTATCACTCATTGTCAGTGCGATAAAAACTGTATAAAATTGTTATCACAAAAATCGTATGAAAGCGTTTAAAGAGAATTATCAAATAAAAAATATTGAAATAGAGAATAAATCGGATTTAAATGTTTTATTTACAAGGAAATTTATATTTTTCAGTGGTTTCGCACACGTTTCGCACGCGTGCATCATATCCTGGGTGATAACGTGCAAACGCGAATATGTAGCTCGTGTTCGTAAAACACGACCTTCGTTTATTCGATCAGGAGTTGGATTCGGTACGGCTCCTGCTCAAGTAATAGGTGGAAGGGACAGATGTGCATGTTCGGAATCGTTGAAAGCGAGTCGATTCAATTGAAATATCAGCTTATTCACGGATCGCTGAGGTGCATTGACGAATCCAATAAAATCGCGAAAGCTCGGCGTGTAACGCTTCAACAATTTCAAGCATCTTTCAGTCTTGGTGCTTTTGTTGCACAAAACAAGCCTTTTTATTCGCATGCCAATTCGATTTGAGCGGATAATGTGAAAAGATATCATGTGGTAAATTAGAACAATCAAAACAATTTTTCTCAAATTCGTGATATCGTTTATTCGGACGATCCATTCTTTATATTTTCACTCTTTATTTTTTATCCACTTACCTACGTAATAATACATGAGATTTTACAGAGAAATCGTTGATGATTATAAACCTTTTTATTTACTTTTCTAATTATGGCAATTTTTAAATTGCTTTCTAAACGATCTAGCTTATCTCACTTCGACGATACTTAATGGTCGTGTTGTTGATCGAACGTGATGCTATTTTTGTCTTTTAATGAAGAGAAATTATGAGCTACCGTCAAGAAAAGGTAATAAAAATTGACAGGATCGTAAAAGAATACACGAACGATCGTTATGTATATATATATATGTATATATATATTCTTTAATATTAATAATAATAGTGAAATTGTTTTAAATATATCGACGACATAAATATAATTAATCGGGAAGAAAAAAAATTCTTGTTAGTTCAAAGGAGAATATTTTTTGTAATTTGTCATGAAAATGCAAAAAAGAAAAAAAAAAAAGAAAATGAACAGAAAAAATGTCTTTGCAGATCAAAGGTTAAGCGAAATTTCATCGACATCAAGAAAGCTATGTGCCAATTCAGCGAAAATGTACGGGTACGAGCCATGAGCTCATGACCCAAGAAGACCTGATTCATGCGTCTAAGAAGATAAAGGAAAAGAATGACTTCTCTATCGTCGACAGCTCGCCAGTATATCTTCCTTTCCTATGTCTGACTTCGCACCTTTGCCTTGAATTTCTTGGCGTGTCTGGTTACTTTCGAAAATTTTCTCCACACGTTTTCTCTCTCTCTCTCTCTCTCTCTCTCTCTCTCTCTTCGTTTTTCCTGTCAACTCTTTGACCTTTTTTTCTACCGAGATGAATCGTTCCAAGATTAAGTTACAAAATTCTTTACAAAACACGTTTGAATTTATTTCGAAAATGTCAGTTTTACTTTTATGAGAATTTCGTCGTATATTTCGACGTATATGGAGACATAAAAAAGAAGAAAAGAAAGAAGAAGAAGTTATTTATTTTTATTAAACGTTTAAGAGTTTTTTCAGTTCGCTCACGAGAACGAGTAATTATCAT
This sequence comes from Vespula pensylvanica, assembly GCF_014466175.1. Taxonomy (NCBI): domain Eukaryota; kingdom Metazoa; phylum Arthropoda; class Insecta; order Hymenoptera; family Vespidae; genus Vespula; species Vespula pensylvanica. The sequence continues at coordinate 3,477,051 of NC_057694.1, forward strand.
CATCCGGAAAAATGTATAGTCGTGTAATACATCAACTACGGTAAGAAGTTATATCGAATGGTTGTTCAATCAAGAAAATTTAAATCTACTTAATGGACGTCTAGCGAGCTTGTAACGGAGACCGACGACGAGAGTTGCACTAGACACGCGAACTCGAGATCTTTGAACACGATAAGTTAGTCGTCGAATAAAAGCATCGAAACTACAACGAACGATGGCGATTTGCATTTCCCGCCCTTTTTCACGAACGATCGTGATGTTTTCCACGACAAATCTTCCGGCATCTTGTACACGATTTAGATAGGTTTGTATGAAAATCGAAAAAAAAAATTACGATTTGAATTTCTCTTTCTTCATTTATATTTATAGAAAATTGTAGGAAATATGGAGTTTTTAAGATAAATAAAAAAAAATAATATTCTTTTAGATTTTTTTTTTTTTTTAATAAAAATATTCTTCATATCGAACTAATTATCATTCATCATCACAATTTTATAAATATTAAAAAATAATAGAGTATCAATAATCACTGAGATTCTCACAATAATCCACGTCCTTAATATACATATGTATGCAAAATTTTAATGTACCTACCGATGTCAGAGAGATTTCCGATACTTCCATTCAAATTCCAATACTCACATTGCTTGTACAGAAATTAGAGACAATCTATAATTCAACGATAAATATACAGATGCGTCCAAATATTTATCACCATAGATTTTAACAACAGATTACCTTTTCGAACAAATGAACTGTGGTTTGTTCAAATTAAGAAAATAATTGATAATAGCTAATTGATATGGAAGGAAACAAAAAAGTTGAACTATCGCATCGAAATAGACCATTGAACAAATTGATTTTTAATAAGCGTTATGAAATTCGGTAAATTATTCCCTGAATATCATGTTCGTTTCATGAACAGAATCAAAAAAATACAGTCATCGAATCCATTCATTGCGAATTTATTGATCCTCGTTTATTATCTCGAACAATATAACAAGAAGAAAAAAAATAATATAAATTTATTTAGATGCAATTTTAAAAAAATTAACAAATGGAAAAGCTTGGCGATTGTGAAACAAGTAATTGAATTTAATTTAAGATAATTGAAAAGCGAACAAATTGGATTTGTAGGATGCCTGTGATTTGAATCGCATCGACAATTAAAAGTTTCTCGTAAAACTCGATCGACTGTTTCTTTTCAATCGCTTTTATAGATACGTCTTAATCTATTACGATATAACTATTTTGTCGTTTAGTATTTTTCATCGGACGAATAATTTTAACTTCACTTTGTATATTATACAAAGTAAAAATATATCGTTAAATATTTGAAGATTGCATTAGCTACATAATGCAGAGTATAAAAAAGCTGACTATTATTGTCTCTTCGCTCGAAAATATTCAAATGAAATCGTATAAACTGAAGCGGTCCTTCTAATTTCATACTTTTCTCTCTCTCTCTCTCTTTCTCTCTGCTTCTTCTTTTCTGCTGCTATTTTAATATAAAAGTAATGAATGCAGGCGATATTCTTTACGAAACATAATTATATTTGAAAATTGAATGTAAAGAACGCGATAGGTGGTTTAATTGAATGAAAGAAAAGAATTATGATCGCCGTCAACTTCTATGTACGACGATTGCTTAATAAACAAAAATGTCAGATATAAAAATCGAATAGTTAACAAAAAAAAAAGGAGATATAAAAAAGAATAGCCAATATTCGAAGCAAGAATGGAACGAGAAAGTAAGTTGAAAGTGAAAAAGGTATATGCTTATATCGAAGGTAATATAAACTTCCGGCTAACTCTCGATAGATGTATAAAAATCTCGATTTAGATGAAAGTTGCGAAAGAAAGAAAGAAAGAAAGAAAGAAAGAAACATAACCAGATGGTAGGTCACTTTGCGTGTTACAAAAGTCTAGCGACGATCCTGAAATTCATGGTAAATTTGAAGTCACGCTCACGGCTGGCTAGGAACGAGAACTGGAAGCTTGCCAAATAGTCACGAGAAGAGGAGAGCAAACAAGTAAAGTTTGAGAGTATTTCGTTGCACGCGTAGAAGGTTTCACGTGTAAATGTATATCATTCTATATATACATACTTAAGCACGTGCACGCGTATTTCTTCTTCATTCGTTACGAATTCGTTATCAATTGCTTCTTGACATTTTTAACATTTTCCAATATTCTTTTCTCTCTCTCTCTCTCTCTCTCTCTCTCTCTCTCTCTCTCTCTCTCTCTCTCTCTCTCTCTCTATCTCCATCTATCTATTTATCTATCTATCTATCTATCTATCTATCTATCTATCTATCTATCTATCTATCTTCCTCTCCATTTTCTTTATTCAAAAAAAAAAATAAAATACGATGAAACAACCGAATGAAACACCGGATATTTCTTTTTTCCGGGAACAAATTTAGTCGATCTTTGTCCGAGAGAAAAGCGTCAGAATTATTTCGTGACTTGGACTTCTAAAAGCGTATCCTTAATTTTCTTATTTCTATCTGGACACATTCATCCCTGCTCTATCTTTTGTTATTTTTATTTTTTTGCCACGCCATGCAACCATCTTTCTTCTTTTCTTTCTTTCTTCCTTCCTTTCTTTCTTTCTTTCTTTCTTTCTTTCTTTCTTTCTTCTCTTTTTTCTTTCTTCCCTTTTTTCTGCCTCTCTTGCTCGTTGGGGCGTGTGTAGAGCGAATACTAGCTTTCAGTGAGAAAATTAGTTCCTCTTAACGCGAGAGTAAATGAGACGTCCATCCATGTTACACCATGGTGAATTGGAAGTGAAGAATTCTATGTTCCTTCATTTCTTCTCTCTTTTTACCGTCATTTCAATTACTAAATCGTTCCGATCAATAAAAATTAATTAAAAGATGAGAAATTCTTTCTGGATCGATCGTAACGATTTTGCTTTAAAAGCGTCTTCAAACGTTGTCGCCTTAATCGTCGCGTGTTACGCTCCGCCAACCATTAACCCAGTGATTATTGCTTTTTAACGCTCTTTACGCCATTAAGAATGAACGCACGTAATGATCCATAAAATCGGAGGAAAGTTTCTCAACCGTATATAACTTCCTATGATACGACAACTCGTGGCTTTTTATTGCTCTCTCTCTCTCTCTCTCTCTCTCTCTCTCTCTCTCTCTCTCTCTCTCTCTCTCTCTCTCTCTCTCTTTCTCCCTCTTTCTCTCTTTCTCTCTCTTTCTCTTTGTCTATCTATCCTGATAGTACCTATCAGAGTAACAAATTTTTAATAATAGGACAATAGAGGGTATACGCTCAGGCTTTTTTTTTATTATAGAGCTCTCTTAATTACGAGTAACGATAACGAGGATCCCGTTGTTACTGGTACTCTGCTGCTGCTGCTTTTATCATTAATTTACTTTACTTTTTATGTTTTATTTCTCTTTTATTTTCTATTCCTATTTCTCCTTTTTTTATTATTCATTCTGTGTTTTTCTTTTCTTTTCTTTTTTTCTTTTTCTTTTACAAAACATCTTACAGGATATATTAAATTTTTCTGAACTTGTCAGTGAGAAAAAAATATTCCATTTTCACGAAATTATGACAATTCGAAAATTCAAGAAGATAACATTTGCTCATTAGGATACTGGAACAGAAAACAAGGTACTGATACATTTTTGGTGTTTCGAAATGTATTGTATTATATAGACTTTGTAATTTGTAAGGATTTTATTACAAATACATTCAACGAAAAAAGAATAAAAATTATTAAATGTAAAACGAACACAAAGAACCACAGAGATGAGGAATATGAAGTAAAGTCACGCAGGAATGCAAATAAGAATTCTATCGAGAAAAATTCTTTTATCAGGTTCGATGAGAAAGAAAGAGAAAGAGAAAAAATTCACTTAGGTAATGGAATCCGCCAATATAAAAAAATATTATCTCAAAAAAATATCACTATATATAATTATTATTATTATTCATCCTTGCATATAGAAAATTATTTTAAGAAATTTAAAAAATGAAATGGAAGGAATCATTCTGATCAAACATCTTTATAGAAAACAAGTAAAAAATGTTCTTTCTTTCTTGCATGAAGATGATCATGTTGGAATATGGTGTAAGAGATAAGAGATGATGAAAAAGAAGTCGGAAATAACTGAACAATCATGCGAACATATAAAAGGAATTTTCAAAGGACGCAGAATACAACTCGCCTTGGCAAGAACATTTTAAGAAAATTATATATATTTTCTGACGAGTCATTGCTTCTCTCTCTCTCTCTCTCTCTCTCTCTCTCCTATTGTTAATTATTATGATATATTCTGCTATTATCTATTATGATATATCTTATCTATCTATTTACGTCTATCTATTCGTCGAAATATTTCGAAAGAAATACGAGGATGATGGAAGGAATCTTGAAAGTTTCATCTCTTATAACGGGACGTAAACGGGAAGAAAAAATACGGAGATGAAGTGTAACAGTATTCATAGTAATTAAGTTGAAAAATAGGTGCCAGTTAAAGAGCCAGTTTCTCATGGAAAACTTTGGTTGATATATACATATGTATACCTATACTCTTCGTATTCTATCTAATTGAGAACGCTGTTGCTTTATCCTATCATTAAAAAGCATACAACATGACTTTTCGAGCTCATTATCTGCGGTTATTCGTGCAGTAAATTTCCGAATGAAAGAGTATCCAATTTAATTATTATTCTTTTTATCTATACAATCTATGTATCAGCATATCATTTATTGTAAAAAATGTAGAATATTATTTTCGTTAAAGAGATATTAAATTTATGATATGATTTTTATTCATAATAATTATTATCATATTAATTCTTTCAATCGTATTAATTATTTATATGTTTATATATGCATATATTGTATTATTTGTATTTATTTTTATTTATTTGTATTTATTCGTATATTTGATTAATATTTATATATACCTATATATATAAGGTATATATAAATTTATGAGATAAACTCAAGTTTGAATAAAAAAAGCTGTTAAAAACTTCTGATTATACGTATATAAATCTGAATACATAAGTACATATATATATATATATATATATATATAACGATTATAAATACAGCTTGTAAAAATTTTATGAGAAGAAGTTCATTAAAAATGTATCGAAAAAAAGAGATCGATCAAAGCATTTTCTCAGTGTTCTCTTTTTCCTCGATCGAAGCTCGTTCCAATGACGTTTCTCTTTGCCGAGTCTCACGAAAACACATGAGTCGCGAGCTTTGATCGTTTCGCAGGGATACGAAGGAAAACATTTAAAGAAAATACTTGAGAATGTAAGGATCGATCGGGAGAGAGAAATATTCTCGTCTCGATGTCGGACGATTTCTCGCGTGCGTTTTAAAAGAGCAACGAATAGCTCGTGGTGGAATTTGGCGAACAATGCGAATCGTGGAAATACGACAGAAGAAATAAGACGAATGAGGCTGCCTTTTGGAAGAGGATTGAAAAAGCGACGGTTCTCACGAGTATTCGTGAGAAACGATAAAATCAAGCATGAGACTGGAAAAGGGGTTTATCGTCGTTGAGAGGCCGTCGAGAGGCCGTATTTCGCGTTCGAATTTGCAGCCGGATGGACGTTACTTTAGAGAGTGAAAGAGGGAAAAAAAGGAAGAGAGTGAGAGAAAGAGAGAATGTAACAGCGAACGAAAGAACAAGAGAGAACGATAGAGCCAGCAAGGATAAGTGGTCCTTTCAAGCGAGACTGTCCGCCTATCGTAAAAATGTGTGCTTGCACGTGTGTCCTAGATTTCGGTCAAAGTGCTGACCAGCCGCAACCCTTGCGAAATTGTTATGAAAAGTCGTGCATTTCGCACGACACTCTCTCTCTCTTTCTCTCTCTCTCTCTCTCTCTCTCTCTCTCTCTCTCTCTCTCTCTCTCTCTCTCTCTCTCTCTCTCTCTCTCTCTCTCTCTCTCTCTATCTATCTATCTATCTATCTATCTCTTTTCTATCTCGTTCTCCCTTATCCCTTTCAATGGTTAGGTTTTTAGAAAAAAAATAAAAGAAAAAGCCGAAGGGAAATGTCAACAATATAAAGGTCCATTTCGTATAATGCTTTTACTACTTCGTAGGTTTACACAACGAAAAGATTAAGCGGGTCATACGAGTTATCTAAAAAGTAAACGATCTAAAGAACGAAATATTTGTCTTATTAAGCACGACATATTTGTCTTATTAAGTAGGAAATATTGCGTCTCTAAGGCAAACACAAGTTCCATTGTGCTTGTAATTATGGTGCTTCTAATAATAACGTAAAATAGAAGAATAACACGTAGTTTTATTCGCGTGACACATAGTATTTGTCATTATTAGGAAGAATTGTTTGTACTATCTTTCTCTTTCTTTTTTTTCTCTCTGACATTTTTTTCGTCAGAGAACTTTAATTGCAATGAGTCCTTATTGTACATTTTCAAAAATGTCTATTTATTAAAAAATTTCCATCTTTTTAAGTAATATCAAATAAAAGAATATTATGAGATTTCAACAGGAGAAGCTTTATAAAACTAGTATCTATTTATAACTGTTATCGTGGACGTATACATAGAACGACTATAAAATCAATAGACAATGTCTTAGGAGGTAGCTAAGTTAGAGTGAGTATATTACGCAAGAAAAAAAGTTGCGAAGATGATCCAGAGATTTTCCTCGGATTAAAATTTCTTTTCGAAATCCATATATGCAATTTGCATTCGCTAGAATTTAAAGATAGTTTTAATACGTCTTCTCTTCGAGCCAGACATAATGCGTCAGCATTTTCGATGAAATGCCAAACGCAAAGCGACGGACTTCTTTCGACGAGACAAAAGAAATCGAAGCAGACGGATAAGCCGATAATATCTGACATTCCTAACCACCGCTGACCCAAATATTTTTAGCAAAATTAAAAATATATCTACGTCGTTACGTAATCGTAATAAACTAACCTGAGAATGATCGATCAATCACCTTATTAGCAATGAACTTCATATCGAAATATTCCCTCTAATGACTTTTAATCCTTAGCCATCTACGGCGCCGATGAGAAAACCTCAACGTTCTATTTCAATTAAGAGCGATATCGATAGAAACGTTAGTATGTAATTAACGTTCGGTGTAATGTCAAGTTAAATTCTTGGGTAGTCCTACAGTATGAAAGAATACCGAACTATTTAAAGCTTCGGATCTAAACTCTGTAAAAGCTTTTCTCTTATCTTCTCTCTCTCTCTCTCTCTCTTTCTCTCTCTCTCTCTTTATATGTATACATACATATATCTATCTATCTATTTATCTTTCTATCTATTTATCTATCTATCTATTTATCTATCTATCTATCTATCTCTCTTTCTCTCTTTCTCATCCACAGGAAAATCTTTCTGCGATCCAGCACATTCATGGCTTTTGCCCCAGGATGATAAGTCATCGTTCGCGGGTACTTTATTTCCAGGCGAATAACGGCCGACGACACGGAAGTAATCCGCGTATTTCTCTCCTTCCATCTTGAGTTTTACAATCGATAATCCGTAGCGGTCCGACGGAAAGCATGACGTCGGAAAGCATGTCCTCGGTGATCGATGTCGCTTGCACGTCGGTATTATTGGCCGTAAGCGTTATACAGGCTCACTTTGCATAACTTTTAAATTATGCGTTCTATGAAAAATTGTTGTATATAAAAGTTGCATAGTTTCAAGAGGGTCGTTAGATAGCATATCAATTTTTTTCTTAGGTAAAAACATTACGTAGATTTGAAGGTCACAACTTTGCTTTTTTAAATGAAATAATAGATATACTTATTGATTATATGCATTATATACATGTCAGCCAACATTCAAAAGAAGTTTCAATTCTCAGTAAAAATGTATTCATCTTTATCGATTTTAAATCTAGCATTTAACAAAGTGTTTCACTTTGTTTCTTTAAATTAACTTCAGGTTAATAATTGAATGTCGTTAAAAAATTTAAGGAGGTAACTTTGTTTACTTGACAGTATTGGCCGACATGAGTAATTTTATTAAAAACCTGCATAACTTTGATATAAAACGATTTTTTATGCAACGTATAATTTAAAAGTTATACGAAGTGTGTATATTACGTGTCTCAGAATTTCTATCATATTACGGTAACTCAGCACTGTGCAAGTTGTAACTAAATCGAATGAACTTTATAAATCGAGCAATAATACATTCGGTGTCGTCTACTAACTATTCCGATTTTCATCCACTGTTCCTCTTCTTCTTCCTCTTTAAAATTTTTTAATTTTCCCTTTACCGACCGAACTTTTCATAAATTAATAATCCCAAAACTTTTCCGTCCAATTAAAGAAAGATATTTCCTTCTACATAAGTTCTTCGTACTCGTCACATGACTATTCTAAAATATACTTTCTCTCAATTCTCATACATACATGAAACGATTCATAAAGCTTTTCGTTGATCGTGTATAAAAGAAAAAAATAACTTCAAATGTTACTAACTGATTCTTCTTTGGCATTTGCATAAGCTTACGTCTAGCTATTTTCTGTACAATCGATTTCATCCTTGGTAAGTAACAACGGATAGGTACCTATATAACTACATTAAGTAAATATTGGATGCAAAAAGAAAATTTTTATTCGTCGAGCGTTCGTCATTTTTGCTTAGAAAAGCTTTTACCGATCGAAAAAATTCTCTAAATAAACAACGGTATTTATAGGCTGAGAAAATGTCGAGAGTTCATTATTCCATTTGAAAGTTAGCATTGCAATCTATTTTCTTTCTGATTCATAGCAATTATATTTTTAGTTATATGTCGGAGTCGAGTCGTTAGCCGAGAAAAGTCGAGACAAGAGTGGCGGATTAATTTTCACGGGCGACAAAATATTCCGTGGGTAAATCTCTGTGCTACATTCATATGTTGTTGTCGCTTAAACACATATCACGAAAAAGGAACTCGTAAATCGTTTAAGCAAATTATTATTCTGGAATTTATTATGTAACAAGATGTTTACGAAATATTAATATCTATTAACAATAATAAAAATAATATTAATAATATAGGAAAAATATAGATTCAAATAGAATTTTATAACGCATCATAATTATTTTTTAATGATAAAATACCTATAGTATATCTTTATTTTCTTTACACTTAATATCGAATTATATTAATGAGATTAAATTAAGTTACTTTTTGTAAAAATTCGGCATTAAAATCATTGCATATGCATGAAAAGAAAAAAAAAAGAAAAATTTTTAAACAAAATTTATAAAATTGAATCATTTTATTTTATATATATATATATATACACCTTATATATGGATACACAGACAGACACCTTATATATGGACTTTCTTGATACCTACAGTATATAAAATCGGTTTATTCGGAAAAACTTAAATTTTACTGACTATCATCGGTTGAAAGAAGACTTTGCTATAGTAAAACACAATATAGTCAACGCAAAACATTTCTTTAAGAATAAAGTCTCTTGTAGTACCTAAAACATTCTCGTAATTACCATCCCGTGAGACTATACCATATATATACTCGTAACAATGTTTCTACATCCATTTTTTTATTATTATCCTTTTTTCCTATCTTTCTTAAAAGAAAAGAAGAGAGGAAAAAGAAAACGAAAAGAAGAAGCAAAAAATAAAGGATCGATGTAATATTGGCTGCTCTTACGTTTTCTTTTATAATATTGTATATCAAACGAATTTTGAAAAATGAAGACAGCATCGATCTTTCGAATGCTCTTTATCGCAATATACTAACGTGCATGCTTCCACTGAAATATCCGATTTTGAATGTTACCACTTTGAAGCTATTCATCGAAGCGAGTAGAGATCGGAAGCTTTTATAAATGAAATTGGCTTCGGTAAAAAGGTTCAATGATTATATTCAATAAAAGAGTACATGATAATGGAGAAAATAGAGTCCATTAAAAATAGAATAGTAATTAAAATTCAAGAATAAAAACGAGCTTAAAAGAGACTTAAATGTCAGTCGCGAACAGCGTTTAAATAATAGACGTAATAATCCTCTTGTTTGGAGACACGCACACAAATATGTATATTAAAAATAACGGACAGTAGATATTCTAATTTTCAACGGGAGAATGCTTGATTCCATTGAAAACCACCGATAGGATAATCCATTGTTTCTATAAAACGATGCACGAAGATAATTACTAGACAAAGCACAATTAAAGATACATAATTCTTTCAAAATTATTTGTGAAATTTCTATGATATCTCGCGTAAATAAATGCACTTCATATAGCGTGTAAAGTACGTTAGCAAAATTGCTATTGATAAAACTAAGAACACAACAATATAATTTTTAAAAGGACCGTATATATTCGATCAATTTAATAGTCATTGTAATTCCAATGGGATAATTTTTCTCGTAATTTGAAATTACTTTAATTACGTTCGTAAATGTGCTTGCATTTAATGAAGTTAATAATTCAATCGACAATGATTATTCCACGCTTACTAGTTTCTAATTTGTCAGGACTCTTTTAGCGGACAAATGAGTGATATAAATGCAAATGAACTACTAATGATACAAACCGTAAAGATACCGCGCTAAAGATACGCCCTTCGAAAGCAACGATAATATATGTGTATACATTTTTCTCGTTCACACCGTAGAGAAAAGAAGCCTTTATCAAATATTAAGGATCCATCAACCACGCCATGATATCGTGTATATGTAAATCACGTATGTAAATGTAAATAAGCACTTATACAATAAGTTTATCGTCCTTGAATAGACGAGTGCAGGAAATGAAATTTTTTTTTGCCTTTGCGTAACTCAAAGGAAACATTTTAAATCTGGCGAAAGAAATGTCTCAATCGACACATTAATTAAGCGCTCAAGAAACATGTAATAAACTATTCAGAAGTATCCATGCACGAAATACTTTGAAAGAAGATACGACTTTTGATCATTTCTCTGTGTAAAAGAATGTAAGAGAGAATGAGAAAATATACAAGCGCACGAGATTGTCAAGTTTGAAAGTGCAATCTGGATCGTTGAAGGCGTGCCGATTAATTCGACAGACGAGACGAATTTACTTCCATCGCTTAGAACTTTCCAACTTGTAATTAGCCCTGCGATAAGGAAAGATATCGCCGAAGGATGATTACTTCTTATATAATCAACCTTAGAGCACTTCTCACTACCGTAAAATTAATTACAACATTTTTACACTCCTTTTTCATTCACTTAATATCTAGTTACTTCATTTAATATCTATCACATCACTTTCCTAACTGTTCCTCTCTACTATTCCGATCGAACATTGATTAAACAGTCTTTAATAAACTCTAGAATAAGTAGAAATTAGATCGTATAAGGATTCTACAGGGGTTAGACCTCGTCTAGCAGAAGAGAAAATAGAAAGTTTGTAATGTATATTCTAATTTCTTTTCATTCGATGAATTTTTCCCTATCGTTCAATTTAAAAAATATCGAAGAACTTTGTGTAGGTTGGTTTTTAAACTCGTTCTAAAGTTATCATGATTTGATTATATTTACTTTCGAAATTTTTACTCGTTCGAAATTTAAATTTTTCACTATACCTACATTATTTCCTTCCTTGACTATCTCACGTAAAAAAAAAAAAAACGTTATTTACCTCGTTATTTTTTATTGAATGATAAACAAAAAAGAATATATAAATTTATTCGAATGTATGAAAAACAATCGTAAAACAATAGTAATTTTCGATTACATGGGAAATTCTTCAATTGGAATCACAACATTGTTATCTTTTCGAGGAACATTTTAATTAGTCGTAGTCGATTTAACATACATTTCTCATTCCACTGCAAATGTTGAAATTCCGTCGATTTATCCAAAGCTCATTATATTTATCTCAATTTATCGTTACGTACTAATGTACACTTATAAATAATCAGCCATACAAGGCAATTATAAACACATTTATTTATTATAGAAATTTTTCTTTTAATTTTCACTTATAATATACAGCTACTGATGCAGACAGCCAATCCCATTACTAAACGATTGATTGAAACGTTTGTTCGTCGCAAATATTATAATAATACATTTGATTATATTATTACATTTGATATCAATTCGATAATAATCGGCGAGCTGTTATATATTGATTTCTTTTCTCGATTCTCACTATCTCTATCTCTATCTCTATCTTTTTCGTTCTCATATTAATCATGGATCTGATAGGTCAAAAGGACAGAGTTACTTTTAATAGAGGACAAAGGTTTAATCAATAGAATTCATTTCTTACTTCGACGTGTATAAAGCAAAAGCAAAAATAAAGTCGATAAATCAGATTATATGCAATGCCAGTAAAATTTACGATTTTTTTTTTTCATGTTCTGGTCGATGGATGAATAAATCTTTGTAAAACTTTCTTCACTGCGAAACTTTTAATTCTTAGGTCTAATAAGGAACTGATTGTAAAACCGATGATTGCGAAACCATTATTTTCACGAATAATCCATTCATGGATAAAATGGATAATTAAATAATATAGGTCAATGTATGAATATACATATATATAATATATTAATTTATTAAATTAAATTAATCTAATTTATTATCGTATTCGCTTGACACTTCGAAACAATCAATTATTACAATAAGTATATATTCAAAAGAAGAAACAAAAGCTCGATCGTATCTTCGATTTATATGCAATAAAATTTCATTTAAACTACATCCGCTATGCATTATTAATATTTTGATGCTCTTTATAAATCTCCTTAATTAGATACGATTGCAAAGAATTTTTCAAATCAATAAACTCTTTCTTTAACGTGGAATTGGAAAATCCGGAAAAATTAAAACGGAAAATGAAAATTCCCTGCTTGAAATTAATTCCTGGTTGAAAGAAGGAAAATTGGAAAAAACAAGTACAGTGATCGATCGTACATAATACGAAAAAACAGAGTTTTTTCTTTGAATATGTAAAGATTAAAAAGCATATCAATAATTCTGCGCATATCGATGAGTCGATTAATCGACGACTTATTCTCAGGTCAATTGGCTTCATAATTAGACCATCACAAAAAATAAAAATCTCTTGTACACTTGTATTGATCTTACTACACGTACGTTCGCAAACGAAAATAGTTGGAAAAAATATTATAAAGCTAATTTCGATTTCTCGAATAAAAAAGAAAGGCTAGAACAAAATCGATCCTTTTGTAAAATCTGCTTTAATTATTGCTACGTTTTATTCATCATTAGAGCATAAAGGGATAATACCCTCATACGGTCTGTCTTATTATGGCTATTAAAGCGATTTACGACGTAACAAGTGGAAACGCCTACTGATACCACACGTACCAATTTAACTGGATTAATTGTAAAATTAATTGTCGTCAATTACAACGACCTGGCATATTTTATATTCTAGGGAACATGAATTTTGTGGCCCTATTGAATTTTGAAGGACGAAAATGAATATTTTGAACGACGCGTGGCTACGCATAAATCGTTTTAACTTTTGTGCCAAGCACCATGTGTCACGCAAAGTTTAACGGATGAGGGAAACGATTTTAGATAAAAAAAAAAAAAAAATAATAATAATAATAATAAAGGAAAAGAAAAAAATATCACAGATAGAAAGTAATAAAATAATACTTATACGGACCTAAACGAGCCATTACTACTCATATTCTTCCGATCTTATAAATTTTATGTAAAAGTCGGAGTTATATATAGATAACAAAAACCATTGAGATTCTCCATTCTCCTAACATTCGCATATCCACCCTCTTATCTCTCTCTCTCTCTCTCTTTCTCTCTCTCTCTCTCTCTCTCTCTCTCTCTCTCTTCATTTCTAAATCAAGTGATCCGCATAATTCCGATATACAGGCGTACTCTGCCAACAAAAGTAAGAAAGAGGGAGAGAGAGAAAGAGAGGGGGAGAGAGAGAGAGAGAGAGAGAGATAGAAAGAAAGAGACAAAAACGATGAACAGGAGATCGTTATAGAAGCATAGACTCCAAGTGAACCGATCTATTGTCCGCTACAAGAATACTAGGACGTACACTCACCTCGGCTAAATTGGTTGTTACTGGCAATAACCCTCTCGGCGTTCTTCCTGGCAATGTAAAACCACTCGCTGCTGTTGCTCAAGTACTTATACTCGATCGCTAAGTCCTTTACTAAAACACCCTCCTGATCCTGAAGCCGATGAGCAAAGGGACAATAGAGCCAGTGATCTTTGTACTGAAGCTTGTCGTAACAGTTACCGGCGGCAAAGATATCTTCATCGAACTCGACCATTGAAAGCACGCTTGCATGTAGAAGATATTCCGAGGAAAGCATCACCTCAGGTGCATATTTCCATAACCTGGTGAGCATGTTGGCCCGATTTACCGCGAGATTTGCCTCGAGCCGAAACCTTTCTTGAGCGTAACGGTCGACGACACCTTCGCCGAGATTGAGATCAGTACCGGCGGTACAGTTTTCCCCAAGTAAATGTTGATTCTCGATTATACGAAGAAACCTCGTGACAATGTCGACTTGGACGGATTCCTTCTCGAGATGTCGTTTCGTGGAAAGATTATCTATCTCAACGTCTGAGGTTGTACTCTCCTCTATATCCTCGTAATCATTGATTCTACTTATCGAACTGTTTTCAACGACTTGACGAATAACGAACTTATCGAAATCCTCGATAGACACACCGTCGAAATCGTTTTCGCTAGGATCTATCTTCGAGGAGTCTTCATCGATCGTAGAAGAGTGTAGAACACGGCCGTAAGCGATGATCGAATTCTCCGTCGAATCGAACGGATCCTCGATTCGATGCTTATCCGATCGAGAAATTTTTTTAAACTTGTTCACCAAGATATCTTCTTTCTCGCGATGCTCCACACGAGCTACGTCAGCGTGCTGTCGAAAGACTTTACGAATTAGCTCGTTCAACTGTCTCGTTGACTCGGTCCACGTCTCTGGGGTACCGTAAGACCATCGATCCTTCTTTGTCGTATCATCCCCTTTACCTTCCCTTCCTTCCCTTGACTCGTATCTCCTCGAATAATTCGAATCTTCAAGCACCTTCTCGTTCTCCGTATCGGTAAAATTCGAAGAAATGTGTATTCTTTTCGTCCTAACGCGCAACGACTCCAGATCTTCGAGTTTGATTTGCCTAACGAAATGACTACGAGATCTGCCATGTCTGATTTGAGTCGTTTGCGGTTTCTCGATATTCGTCTCCAATTCTTTCTCAATTTCCTTACTGGCCAATTCCGAGGTTACACCTCGTGCCTTCTCATTGGTCGGTGTTTCGACGAAAACCACGTAATTCTTCGCGTTTGTCGAATCCTCTTCTCGCGAGCTCTTATCCATCAGTCGATCCATGGCAAAGGTTCGTTGCCGATGACTCTGTTGATGATGCAAATACTCCTTGGACATCTCGATCTCCGTTGATTCCCTCTTGCTGGTTATTAACAAAAATTCGTGCGTAAACGCGAGCAGAACAAGAGCGTAACGAAATTTACTGACACTCATCGTTAGACCGATCCCTTCTTCTTTTCGATCATCAGGAACTTTCTCCTTCTTTTTCCCCTTTATTCCGAGGATCCTTTCTCGTGATAAATCACGTCATGGTGTGACCACTATCACCACAATTGGCACTAGTAATTTTTGACAAGAGCAATATATCTTTGCAAATCTTCTTTGCGATTTGTATTCTTCTTCGTCGTCGTCGGACGCAAACGTGAAAGAGTTTAGCTAGTTTTTCTTTTCCTTCTACCCTTTCCTCCTCTTATCCCTTCGAACGAAATTCCAACGCCACAAGGCACTGCACCTTCCACTTGGACGATCGCAAAAACGTGCCTGTCTTTCTCGATCTCGCAAGTGACAACGACATCGACATGACTGATTCCCTTCGTGTCACCCTGGAAGACAGAGGAGGCCTTCTTTGCGGTGTTTAATCGATATGAAGAAAAAAAATCTCCGTGGAACGTACGTTATTTACGAGAATCGAATTTTCTTATCGAGAGTCGGTCGATCGACCGAACGCATAGTTCATCGATTTTCTGCGATCTTCGTCACCTTGAAAGACATAGATAAGTGAGAGAAAAAGAGAAGTTGAATAGATAGGGATAAGGAGCGTTCAAAAAAAAAAACCAGTCACTTTCACGCTCGCAATTTCAATGGAGATTCATCGATACCGATTCTATCTTCCATTCTCTTGTCTTTTTCTTTGCGCCGATTACGATTTCGGTACTTTGCTCGATTTTTTTTTTTCTTTTCAAGAAGCAAGATAAGTACAATTAAAACGATAGAAATATGTAGGAAGAGAGGATGAAGAAACAGTAGATTATTTTAAACCTTATCGTAAAACTACGAATAGAAGTCATAAATTAGATCGAATGTCATCGTGTCTCTTTTTCCTTTCTACAAGTTCGGTGATTGGAAAAGAGCACGGAAAAAGGGAAAGCGAGAAAAACGTGACACCGAGAGTTAGTAATTTTAGTTAGAAAAAAGCGTGAAGAAATGAACCGTAGTCTCTCATCGTGTCACGCTCGCACGCGGCGTTGAACTGAGGGATGAAAACTGGCTGCTACCCTACGGAGAGCCGTTGCAACAAGAAAGGGAAACGCACGTAGAGCGCATGTCTCCTATCTCTCTCACTCCTCCTTTCACACACACATACGTACACAAATGACAAACACAAATGACAATCCTTCTGTTCGATTTTCTTCAAACAATTGAGATCAAATTCATCGTATTTTCTTGACAATTTTAAAATTGACGCGACTGGAATAAGTCTCCAACACAAATTGCATTACTTTTGTTCAAATACAGATTAATGGAAGTCAACGAACTGAGAAGCTAAAAAAAGATCGATTGATCAAAGGATCCGAATCCTTTCATTTTTCATTTACCTTTGAAATTTACCTTTGAAAAGGATGAAATTCAAAATTAAATTAAGAGATTCAATTACACTTAAATTTGGTCCTTGCTTCGAAAGATACCTTGACGTTTTAACATATGTTCTAATTAAATTCTGTTTCAAAACAAGAGGCAGTACGACAATATAGAATTACCTCATTGACCGCGAGTATCCTCTACAAAAATAATTATGTACCTACATAATTACGTATCCGTACATAGACGTAAATATGCATGACGTGAACAACTTTAATTGTTATACACCTCAATCATTTTCGATTCGCTCCAAATACATTTTCTATTTCTTTTTCTTTTTTTATTTCTTGTTTATTCTATTCTTTCTAATTAATACGAAGACGATTGCTCGCGACCTCACTTGTCATCCTTATTATCTAGGCCGTCTATTTTTCGCACGATGGTATATTGCATGACAAAAAATAAAAAACGAAAGATATCCCCTTTCTAATGTCATCGTTTTTCTTATCGTAATGCGAAAAAACGATTTAACAAAGATATTAGTGCACGAAAAGATTAACGTCAATGAACTTCTATTATATTATGACATGCATTTTGCGCCAAGTAATTTTGTAGTCTTTGTTTTATCGGTGATCTTAAGATTGAATAAATTTATGAGAGATAATTAGAAAAAGAAAGAAAAAGAGAGAGAGAGAAAAAGAGAACTTTTTTTTGCGAAAAATCTGTTAAAAAATCAAGGTTCTCACGTACGAATCGAACTTGCGAAGCTTTTAATCGTTGTCACGAGATAAAGATCGTTACACTAATCGTACTTCTAATCACGGTATTCCTCGACTCGTTTGCATTCCGAGTGCTATGTTACATAAGCCCTTTGTCCTTTATGCTACACCACGCGAATAAATAAATAGGTGAGAAATTCGATGACCTTGTCGAGCATGAACCTATTCTAAATGGCTCATTAAAATGGATTAAACGACAAGGCTTATTATTTAGTTAGCTCTCAATTATTCGACATAGGTATGTATAGCAATTAGAATGTGTCAGCATTACCGTCTAATTAATTAATAACGTGAAATTAAGAAAATAAACAAGGATTCAATTATGCAGCGATCGATATATTTATTTTATTTTTTTAACGTGGAACGTTCCATCCTAAATCTACTGACTAGTTTCTTGTCCTCTGTGTTCTCGACGTTCTTCTTCTTAGAGGTTGCTAATTCCTTCTCGCAAATGTCCTTTACAATCTAGAACAATCAAATTAATATAAATGTTATATCCTTTGACGAAATAATTGAATATGCAAAAGAAATATGTACTTACAAAATTATACGCGGAAGGTTTAATGCCTTCATCCTCCTCTTCTTCTTCTTCTGAACTATATGTAGGTAAAGAAGTATTTTGTGGTGGCATAACATCGTTGGGTGATCTTTTCAAAATAGATTTTGGTTTAGAAAACATTTTATATATATCTCTTGGAGACGTTATTTTATTTTCCGTGAACTCTGGTATATATAAATTATTGTCTGTATGTTTAAATTCAATTCGAATAATATCACTATCATTTTCTGAATCATCTATATCGTCACTCGATAATTCTGTGCATTGTTCCTCCTGATTTTTAATAGAAACTATTTTACTATCGTCATTGTACGTCGAAAAATCTGGCTCTACAAACGATACTCTTCTTTTCTCCTTTAATTTTATTTCATCGTTACTTATGTTACTCATACTTTTTGATTTAGTAATTTTAAGTGTTTTATCTTCATCGTAATTAGTACAGGAAACCTCGCTAGTAGTTTTTAATAAAGTTTTTTCTACTTCTTCAGTTTTCTTTAAATTACTACTAGGTATTTCCTTTTCTGTATGTACAGTAGTATTGAGCATGCTGCTTTCCGTTGATTGTTCATTTGCATTTTTGCCCATTCGAATCTCTTTCAATTTGTTCAATTCTTTTTCTATTTCTTCTAAAGAATGTTCGTCGTTCGAACTTTCTTCTTCATCTGATTCATAATATACTTCTCCTTCTTGTAATTCTTCTCCATAAAACTTTTCACGTTCTTCTTCTAATCTATCAAATATTAGAAATAAAAAAATAACTAAATATGCAAGAAATATCAGAACTTACAATTATTATGGTATAAAGAAAACTAATAAAATAGAGACCTGTTTATTTCATCTGCTAATTCTTCTTGAAGTTCCAATTCATCTAATCTTTCAAAGAGATCTTCTTCAGTTTGAATATCAGTCTTTTCTTTCTTCCTTAATTCAGAAAGTTTTTTGTGATACTCTTTTTCTCGTTGTCTATGTTCAGCTATAAACAAATACAACTTCAATATACTAATATTACTTTGGGTAAACTAATATTATTTTTTCTAATAGTCACCTCTCCAATCATCTAGTTTCTTCTCATCCCAATGTTCTACTAAATCTGTCCTTTCTTTCTCACCAAAAACATCAAATTCTTGTGGGATAAATTGTCTCATCTCGTATAAATTTCTTTCCCTCTCCAAATTTTTCAATACCTCATTGGCAGCTGAAAGAAAATAAGACTATTATAAATGTTACAAATAAAATACTCTGTGTAATGTGTATCCATACATTCAATTCTACGATTGCATAGAGCAATTGCCTGAGCAGCACTATACTTTGCAAAGTAGTTATCTCCAAGACAAGCCAGAATCTCATTAGTGTGTATTAATTTTCCTTTCATAAATGCACGTTTACCAATAGGTACCATACAATTAATTGTTACTTCTAAAGGTAATTTCTCAAGTGCTTCTATAACTTTTTTATGCCTTTTTTTATATTCACTCCATACCTTGAACTGTTCTTCATTTCTCTGAATTCCCTGTAATATTAAATTATTAAATATAATTATAATTATTAATATAATATTAAAAATAAATCACCATATAAAGAAGTATGAATATTTTAATAAAATCATAGAGTTATATTATAGAACTACTAAGGAATAAAATAAATATATTAACTAATTCATTCGTATTGATACCTGTGTAAGTGCTTGATTTAGAAGTATTTGCTGATACTCTTTTATTGACTTTAAATTCTCATTTGAAACATCCAATACTGCTCCATTCATTCTGGTTAAATCGTTCAATAGTATAAGACATACGAATTATAACGAATAGGTTATGAAACCAAGAATTTATTTTGCAATATGAAACGTGACGTATTATGAACTATAAATTTAAAATGAACAGTAACATGATTACATTTCAATGCAACAATACGTGAAGTTTATAATTTTATAGTCACACACGAAATAGGTTATGTATATTCATCTTAAAAATACAACACATTACTATATTTCCATTCTTGCTGCTTATTTACGTATTTCAGTTATAAGAGAAGGACTTTCTAAGCATTTAAAATAAATTATATTTAAACGAAAGATTTGATTTCGTTAAAGAACATTAATAAACACTTAACGTGTACATTAACAAAAATAATAATATATCAAAACGTATCAACATCTACGTTACTAGGCAAATGCCCACACTATATTTATGTCACTATATCTATGTAACGTGAGATATCTTATGATTCGTCTACTACTATTTTTCCCATTATTTCTTCTTTTTTCTTAATGTTGGCAATACTGATTGACATTATTGAAAACCAATAATTTCCATAAATTCAAATAAAATACAATATGAACATCTCGATAAATACCATCTTCACGAGACATTTTTGCCAACTTTTATGATTCATATAACACCAATATGTATAATAATTTATATGAAGGATTAAATACCCTATTATTTGATCAGACTGTTCACACACGATCTATCCACCTCTTCGAGAATGATTTATATAAGATTCAGATCTTTGTTTTTACAAGTTCAGAATTATTTGAAACAAATGAAAAGATATAAAATAATTAAAAAAAATAAATATAAATAAAAATACATAAAATACATTGAATGTCATTTGATATAGAAAAATGATCTTAATAATTTATTATTCTTAAAAATATAATTTGAAATGTATGTTTACAATTATTTGTTCATTATTTAGTTTACTATAGATCGTATGCGATGACAATTGCATGTGTGAATAAAAAAATTCTTTATACGTCAAGATACACATATTATCTTTAAAACAGTTTAAAATATTGTTTTCATATTCGTGTGGTTTTCAAGATTTAATGTGTTATCTTTAATTGCGGAAAATACACTAATTCCATTGTATGCGTTAAACATAATAAAAATTACTATCTAAAACATAATTATAAAATAAATGTATCTTTCTAATCAAATATATATCACATAGAAATTTTAATAAGGTTATTTTATCAATATTATCAACAGAAATTAATATCCATATGTATAATCGTCTTTTCTGAAATAGTTTATCATACAAAATTCTATTGTGTTGTGCATTACTTATAATGCAGTAACAATATATTTTAAATAAAAAATTCTTTACTATTCCCAATATCCATACTAAATGATATCCCTGTATTCATTAAACTTTGAATAAGAAATAGGTTATCATTATGATGTATAGAAATATTGAAATAATAGAAAACTTTTGTTTTCAATCTTTAAATAATATTTTTTTATGATAGTATCTAGAGTTTCTTTCAATTTCAAGTTTGAATAATGTTATATACATATCATTTAATAACAAAGAGTGCTGTAGTCATACACCTCTCAAGAAATTTTCGTTTTCATCTGTATAAAAAATTAAATTATAAGAATGTATGAGCACAATGAGTGGAACTGATATAGTATAAAATATGAGCTCTGTGTCAATGTTGATGTCCAGTTGTAAGTAGTGATGGTAAAAATGAACCAATTACTAGTACTAATATTTCTTTAAATCTAAGACCAGAGACATTTGTTGTTGTTGTTTCTGTTGTTGGTAGACGAGAATAATTAACTTCTCTGGTCATTAATTCTGGTAAAACATGTACAGTAGCTACATATAGAAAAGTTCCTGCACTGAACAACAGTGCTACTCCTGTTGCATTGACATTACTAAGCGTTTCCTTGCCTTCCTAAAATATACAAAAAAGATAAATGCATGTACTGGCATGGCAATGAAAAAGCATATTAAAAAATAATTTTCAAACTTACTTTTCCAATACCAAAATATGTTAAAAGCGCAAGACAGGGTGCAGAAAGAGAAAATACTAATAAATGTTTTCCTATTTTCTTTTTTTCCACGCCTTCGTGAAGTAAAAAAGATACTAGGCCAAATGCAGCAGGTGCCTGTCATAGAAAATATTTCATTATACATAAACCTATTTTTGTACAATTTACTTTGCTCTTACTTTATGTAGCATGATTGCTAGGAATACTATAACTTCAACATCAGCTTGCGAAGTTGTTGCTGCAGCACCCAATGCTACTCCATCTGCAGCTGCATGAACAACAAGGCCTAACGTAGCAGTGAAACTTTTCTCCTTTCCTCCGCCTCTTCTTGTACATTGATCGACCAAAAGCATAAATACAAAACCAAGTACTAAGCTAATTCCTATCAAAGAATGTAGATCACCTATAAAACACATAACACAAGTATATAATCTTTAAATGTTTTTAGAATACTATTATATTTTGAAAGTATAAATTTATGTAACAGCTTACTATCGTTTTGTTGGTGATCACTACCAGCAGGAGCTGTAAACAACGCTCTTATACCTTCAGGTATTATTACAGCTAATGCAGTTCCAACAAGAAGCCCAGCTCCAAGTACAGATACTAATTGCAACTTATCCTAAAAATAAGTTGATACTTCATAATACATGATTCTGATACATATTAAAGAATATCCAATCAATAGGTTTGGTTGTATAATTGTGATCTTATAAATCATCATAGATATAGTAATTTGAACGATTTTAATTGACAAATACTCTTACCTCTGACAAATTCATAATTAATGGCAAAAAACCGGCCAAATACGAACCACCTAGCATAACTAAGGAGAGCCATATTATCGAGCTCTCTGACATTTTAAAAATGATTTACGTAAAAATTAATTTATTTAATTAAGATTTACACATAACAAACAGTGTAAACGTTTATATGTAAATGTTTTAAAAATATTAATCGCTTTAGCTACCACATGCTGGTAATGACAGTTCGCATCGCTTCTTTTAATCTG
Source organism: Vespula pensylvanica (assembly GCF_014466175.1). Classification (NCBI taxonomy): domain Eukaryota; kingdom Metazoa; phylum Arthropoda; class Insecta; order Hymenoptera; family Vespidae; genus Vespula; species Vespula pensylvanica. The sequence goes on from NC_057694.1 coordinate 3,500,043, forward strand.
TTTCTGTCGACGTAGCAACATCGACGAAAGTGGGTAAAGTGGTAAAGGAAGTTACTTTGTGATATAAATTAGGAAAAGTTCATAGATGAGCACTATATTTTTAATACATACAATGAAAATAATCTAACAAAACTGCAAGTAAATATAACGCCCACACACAAAACACTAGTTACAAATATTAGGGATATTCGTAATAAAAGATGTAACATTTGACGTCATGAAAAGACCTAGTAACTAGCGCTAAGAGCACTTTCGTTTTTATAGGTTATGTTTTACTCTTTCCATTAACGCGCGAGTTTTGTATTAGAAAATCGAGAATACATATCAGAAAACATGTAATATTAACGAGCGGAAGAAAAGAAAATTAATAAATATTTAAAAATTAATTGAATTTATTATAAAAATATGAATAAACAGTTTATTATATTATTACTATGAAATAATTAAATTATATATATATATATCTGTAAAAAGGAAATATTGGTCCCTTTCACATAATTAAAAATTGTTTTGGAAGACACGAGGAAAAAATGAAAACAATAATTTCTTTTTTTTTAAATAGATATTAATTTATTATTTTATAGTATACTTAGGATCACACACATTTACAATGCATATGCAAGTTCGTTTATACAATATCACTGGCATAAAGTACGAAAATTAGCGGGATCGCATTAATTATATTAGGAGAAGTGCACGTCATAAACATAAGGACGATAATAATGCGAAAAGATCGTATTTTAATTTCGCAATCGTGATGTGCAGAAATAACGTGAGAAAGTTGCAATCGTGAAAACGCATATGTTGCTAAGGAAATTAGGATCGACAAATGCAAGCTTGGCGAAATTCTCGTTCAAGGAGCATTAAGTGCGAACCATTATGTTTAAACCATGACGAACCAGCAAAAGCGTAGCGCAGATAATCATTGAGCATGTATCAAGAAAAATTTTAACGATCTTGCTGTCCTCTGATATTTAGACGAAAGTGTCTAAAGGTTCCTCGGATGCACCGAGTTTTGATCGATAGTTTTATAACCCGGAATCGAAGTGAAAGTAACATTTCGTATACATTTGCAAGTAAAATTAATGATTCAAGTTGTTAACCAGTTGCCAGGGGCCAATTATTCACGGCACTATTACGATCTATTTCGCCATGATCAGGATATGATGCGATACTAATTAGAAATCGGGCGTGATTGAGAGAGCTTAAAAGTGTTATTCGCTTTCGAATAAGATAATCGAGAAGAGGAAAAAAAAGGGACAAAAATAGGAAGCGTAATGCATTAAGCTTTCGCCGTTGACGTTTCCGTTATTTTTTCAATTTCGAAGATTTCCGTCGGTGGTGGCAAAGTTGGAATCTCAGGGTATTCCAGTTTAGCGCCCTCCTCGCATTCGAAAATCGGACAGCAATCTGGGAAGCTGGCCGTTTTGTTGGTTTTATCGGAAAGTTTGCATTTTGGATTGGCCTTTGGTAAAGGTCCGCAATCTTCTACCAGTTCGAAAAGGCGACCAGAATTGTCGTCAGCGGCTATGCAAGTGGATCTACCACAGAACGGTGAAAGCTCCCAAGTTTTGTTTGGTTCAATGGTAGCGCATCTGGTTGAAGCGAAGCACATGCCAGGGAAATCTGGAAAAATAATAAAGGGAACGCGATTAATCAAAGAATTTCAATATTTATCGTATATTTCTTCATCAATCGATGAATTTACATAAATTCAAATTGTCGGATAACTCTCACGAAAACAATCATTATCTAATTTTTTCCGAAGATGAGTCATTCGTATCTTCTCGAATTACACGCCTGAGACGAATTGTAGGTATAATTCTATTGTCATCGAGTACCTTCATCTATTGTATGCATAACTTGAAGTTTCATCGACAATGATCACAGTAGAAACTTCAAGGAGAAACACTTTCACTGTCACACACCGGAATACCGTTTATGCAAGAGCTACAACGATGACAATGATAATATCAACGACAATGGCAATAACGACGATGTGCCGTCAACGCCTTAGAGTCTAAGCTTTAGACTTTGAATCATCGTTTGTACAATTATGTACATACGAACTACGTAATGGCATATCGACTTTACCTAAATAATCGGCTCGCTCTACTTATCCCAACGCTATCCATAAAACGAAGGTCTTAGATGTGAAACATTTAACGCCAACGTAAATCTTATGCGAAACGGTGATACAGATATATCGACATACCTCTTGGATGCTGAGATAGAATGCATTTATACATCTCCAATGTACAGATATAACATGTAGAAGACCTTGCTTTCGAATAGAATCGTATTTATTTATACATAGGTATGTACGATTATCAAAACGTATTTCCCAACTTGATTTAATTGTGTGATAATTTTATTATTAAAATTATAATATGAAAAATTGAGCGTATATTTTACGATATTCTTTTTCTTTTTACTTTCTTTGTTACTTTCATTAAAAAAAAAAAAAAGAACATGTTTAAATCTTCTCGAATCTGAATCTGTGAAAGACCAACGACTTGTTGCCGTTTCATACGATCCGAGCATGCATTTAAGAGCAGGTTCTCTGATGCAGTTTCTCTGGCAGAGCGAGAAGAAAGTGAATACCCTAAGAGTATACTCGCATCTCTAATTTCTCGCTTTCTTGTTGGCATATGTTGTATATATGTATTTTGAGCGTCCATTGTAAGCGAGAAACGAATGGATCCAGTTAACTGTTGAACTCGTACTACCTAAATTTCATCTTTGTATCTACTTTCATGTAACAATACGCTTCTAAAAAAAAAATCTTATTGTAAATTTAAGTGACTTTAATATAAGAACGTGAAATATTGGTCATTCTTCTTTGGTCTTATTCTAAAATAACTGTTCGGCGGTTCTCTTTCTCGTAGTACCGTTATATTCGTCGCCGAGTTAAAACGTTCATTGTCCTCGAGAAAAATATCGTATATAGGATCGGACGATGACCTGATTTTCTTTTTTCAACAATTTAAAAATTGTACTCTTTGGACTCGGACATAACGTAATAAACAATAAGACGCAACGAGAATATATGTCACGATATTGCAAATCGAAGGAGAATAAACGCAAGACGGTAATTAGTATGTGCAGCGATCGTAGCCTTAAGATTCTGTAATAGATCTTATGATAGTAGGCTTGCGATCACACTTTCCTACGACTACCGTTTGTTTACGTAAGTCTAGATACCATACCACTTTCGAAGGAAAATTGCCATAAAGGGTTATGCTAATGGAGCGCCACTTAAAAGATCTAAAATACGCGCTATCCCTGAACTTAAGTACGCCATTGGTTAATAGGAGTAACGAGGTCATTGTCGGTAATTCAAGTATTCCTGGGAATCTGGGACTAGAGCAACGCATAACGAGTATCGAGGCCGTACCAATTAGAAGTTATGCGTTAAAAGTGAGTTAAAGCTAAATATCGTTTTTCTAGATACTAAAAGAGTTTCTTGAAAAGCATATTCACACCTTCGGTATTATATGATCAATTTTATATAATGATCAAGGATTAACCAGGAGATCCTTAAAATATCAAAGTTCTTATAAAAGAACATTCGAACGTTGTACACGTTCAATTCAAAAGCGTATACGAGATATCTCGAGGAAAACGAAATTAAAAAATTGTCGAGATTGCTACAGGAAGATAGAGAAGCGATAGTTATATCAATATACTTTCTCGTGAACTTACGTTCTTGGCGCGGATATAGTTTCCTGTCTTTCTTTTCGTATACGCACTAAGAAGTCTACATTACCAGTATCGACTCGTGAGTAAGCGTATAACAGCATGGTCCTGCAGGGTGACTATCGCAAAGCTGATGTGGCGATTCGGAATGCCGTGGGACAGAGACAGGCGAAGACCTTTTGCGATTCGAAGAAATCGAGACGTCGCTTTCATTTGCACTTTCTGATTCGCTGCTTGACGAACCTTTTACTCGTATAGATACCGAGCCATTCTTTTCTTGTACTTTCTGTCTTACAGAAATGCACTTATATGTATGGCATAGTTTTAAAAACGTCGGAAGGTCATATCGAAACTTGGAAACAATGAGATGTGAATTTATGCATCATTCTTCCATATGACATAATTACGAATAAACGTAAAACATACGGCATATCAAGGCTGCATTGTCTTAAAGGTATGTTTCCTCCCCATAATTTTACCCATACTTAATTATAAAATCCACAATATGCATTATTTGATTATTTCAGTGTACGCATCACTACGATTGATTTATAATGTTCTTTTTTTTTCTTTTTACTTTTTTTTATTAATATTAATATCTCTCATCGGTAATCATGAGCGTGACGATTTCTAATTAAAAGGAAGTTCTCGATGGATCGATTGTAATTATTATTCTATCGCTATAAGCCATAAATAATTAATTTAATTACGGTAAAGCAATATTTTTCATTGATTAATGCGCCTTGTAATGAAGTACGTGGATCGTTAATAATATCGTAAAAAAAAAAAAAATAAGGATTTTTCGCTTACATATAACGAAGAATGATTTTGGAAAGTTCTCGAGTCATCGAAGATACCATCAAGACATTAAATCTCGATGTTTCGGAGTTTCTCTTTCCGACACTTGAACTCGTTAAACTACTCTAGACGAATATCAGATGCATATCAGTAGTTTTAAAATAAAACTCAAGATCGTCCTACTTTGCATGTATCTTTTAATCTGGCATACTGTTTACGAAAAAGACTATCTAGTTCTTTCTTCTCGAGGTGTGATTAATTTATGTATCAAAAATCTTTCTCTTTTTCTGAAAGCAAGATTCATCGACTGACGTTCCGGGCTTCCCTATTTACGAACATACAAACGACCTTAATAAATGCTGCCTTTCACCGAACAACATCGGCTCTGACTGGGTCGACCCTGTTTTTTTCCGCGATGAAAAAATAATCATCAATCGAACGAATTTCGTACGACTGGATTTCGACACGAAGGACGATAGATAGACAGACAGAATCAATCAAGTACCTAATTCTGTTCCCATTATTTTATACATAACGATCAATATCGGCGAACGTTCGATAATTACACAACTCTTTCCATGTTTCTTCGATTTTAATGTTTCATTCATGCCATTAACCATCCATAAGATACTTACATGAACATAATTTATATAATAGACAATATTGAGATTACAAAAGCAAAGAAACGAAAGATAATAACTGGTTATCGTTTCGATACGTACGTATATATGTATGTACATACGTCTATGTGGAGAATGGAGAGAGTGTCTGTTACACACATGTACATTTGAAACATTTGCAAAGACGATCAACGTTAATAAATTATAAAAAAGAAAAAGTGATACATTCTAAAGATTATCACGTTCCGTTCGGCTGAGATCCAACGTGAAAAAGGTTAAAATCGATGCTGAGAACTCACCACGAAGAACATCGGCCGGTATAAGTCTTCTGAAGGTTTTGGGCCGTTCTGGCTCCTTTTTTTCGTCTTCGGAGGCGGCGAGAACGACCGCAACGGTAAGGCAGAAGAGTGCGATGAGCTTCATCGTTACAGATTCCAAGTGAAAGCAAAGTATCCTCCAAGAGGAATAGCTAAAAAAAAGGGTCTTAGTGTTCCGATCAAGACTGGTTGGGTCCGAAGCACTTGCCGGCAATTTATAGCCGTTCACCGGGCGAGGCCCCGTTGTCCCCCTCCAACTTCTCATGGTCTCTCACCTCTTGAACCACCAGTCACCAAAGAATCGTTCACATTCGTAGCCCGTGTTTCACTCGCAAGCGTCGGACGCACCCACAATCGGCAATGGGACAGCTACTACGCGTATACTCGGAATTATATAGAAACGACAAATAATGGATCTTGCACCACTCGGTGTTCCCTTTTCTTTTTCTTCTAATAGTTCAGCGGTAGTAAGTCATTAAATTACACGGTCGTCTTCTTAAGATCATTTCTATTAAAACGTCATTATTTCAACATTCTTAAGAGAATAGAATGCGCGAATAAGAAAATATCATCTACCATGGGTTGACATCTTTTGATTAATAGGGTATGGAGATAAATAAGAAATATATTGGTTTTCGGGTTTGCAAGAATTCGTTTATGAGAAGTTTACTCGTAAAATATTTTTCAGATATTGGTTCTATTACAGATTTATTATTGAGCATAATCGTGATTCTAGTTTAGTGGTAAGTAAGCACTTCGGGTACTCCATCGGTGAACGGATGGACGGACGATCTGGTCAAAGGAAGAGAGATTATTTTAGGTCCAACGAGTTAGCTCTATTATCGGCTTCAGCTGCGTTGCTGATATTGGATGAAGCATCATCTCCTCTGAGGTTTTGAGAATCGCTGCTAGAATCGTTGCTCGAACCGCTGTTGGAACCGCTGCTGGAACCATTGCTGGAACCATTACTGGAACCATTGTTGGAACCGCTACTGGCACTGCTACTGGCATTGCTACTGGCAGATGAGGATGTACTAGCACTACTACTTGAGGAAGAAGATATGGAGGATTCCAAAGCAGCTACGGAAAGTGTTCGGACATCGGCATTAGAGTAAGCGGCTGCTTTAGCGGTGGCTGCGGCAGAGGATGCGAGCGCTCTAGTCTCGGCTGCGGCGGATGCTCCGGCTTGAGCTACACCAGCTTGACGGTTGTTTCGATTGGAAGCAGCATTTTCGGATGCGGCGACAACACGCGCTGCCGCGGCTAAAGTGGCACCTGCCTCGGCTTCGGAGCGTGCCTTTGCAGCGGCTGCGGTGGCCGCAGCAACCTCCGATTGAGCGGCAACGGCTGCAGCGGCCTTGGCCTTGGCATCAGCTATAGCTCTTAGAGCCAAGGTGGCTTTCCTTTCGGCTTCCGCGGCGGTGGCCGCGTTGGCAGCTGAGTCTCTGTTCGAAGATTCTGACTCTTCGGTTGCACGAGCTTGCGCTTGTGCGGAGTTTTGCGCGAGCAATAAAACTTTCTCCGCAGCCGTTTTAGCCGCTTCGGAGCTCGCCTCTGCCTTCGAGCTGGCATTAGCCGCACTTTCAGCCGCGCTCACCGAAGCTCGTGCTAACAACGCGGCGTTCTCTTGTGCGGAAGCTGCGGCTGACACCGCGGCTGTTACAGCAGCCGCCAATCGATTAGCTTGGTTGACGGCTTCGCTGGCAACGTTAATTTGCGTTACGGCCGCTATTTGTGCTTGAAGACTACCTTGACTTAATCCTATGGTGTCCGAAAGCAGTTCCGCGGATGCCGCAGCCGAATTTGCCGCGCCCGTACCTACAAGGGCTCCCTCAATTGCGATACCCTTCCTTGATTCGCTAGACCCTTCCGTACTAGCGCTAGCACTAGCATTGGAGCTAGAGCTTGCGCTGGAGCTAGCGCTTGCACTGGAACTAGTGCTTGAACTGGAGCTAGCGCTTGAACTGGAACTAGCGCTTCTGCTGGATGAATCTTCCCAGCTAGATGACGATTCTGCTGCAGCTGATGCTCCCGCGTTTGGGCTGGAGGAATCATCCCAGACAGATGAATCCGCTGTAGCTGGCGCTCCTGCGCTTGCACTGGATGAATTTTCCCAAAAAGATGACGATTCTGCTGGGGATGACGACTGAGCGTTTGCATCCGATGCTGCCCACGATCTGTCGGCATGGACACTGAGCACACAGGCTCCCAACAAGAGCGACGACACGAGCGTTGAGAGATACTTCATCTTCGTAGGATCTTCGTCGATTGATGCACCTGCACCGATACTCCTCCATTTTATACCACATCGCACAACTGTCCAAACATTACACGCTACCTGCTTGTCCGTACTTTAATGCTTTTAAAAATCTGTTTGGTATACGAATACGCAGCCGGCACGCGAACGTCTCTGTGTCATTACTGTTCTACTAACATACGTTTCTTTAATTTTGCCTAAATATATTATATAAATATTAAATTATTATGCTTTGCACATCGTTACCGTGTCTCTGATCGTTTGTCCTTAAATAATTCAACGTCTTTTTAATATTCTATTCTTTCACGATTCCTCTTGAATATGTACCTCTATAAATCGACAAGTGAAACATATATTGCCATAGATTTATTGTTGGATATTTGAAGCTTGAATCGATAGTTTTTTATTTTCTTATAGAAAGCATCGCGTGCATCCGCATTATATGAATCTGGAGCATTGTTGTTCTTAACCGATACAGTCGATTCTTATCTCTTGTTTGTGTTATGTTGAAGTAGTCGAACACTTAAAACATCGCAGCCACTCGAATCAATAATATTGAAAAATAAAACAGATATTGTTGTTACTATAGTACCTATGTTATTTATATTGCGTTGTTTTATCAAATAACAAACTCTGTTGCTTATTATGTTGCAAAATCTTATTGTGTTGTAAAACACCGTTTATTAAAATAACATTTTATGTCAATTTTATGATATTGCGAATATTTTTGAAAAGTTATAGTTTTCGTCTAATTATTATTCGATTGGATATTGTTACGATTTTGTATACATTTTTATGCAAAGATCATTACATTAAAATCTAATGAATAATTTATAAATTCTGAGGTACATACATGTTACATCAACTTATATATTCATATATATACATACATATACATGTGTATTGATTTCTAATATAAAATCATGATATCGGATATTTTTAAATCGATACTTTCTTAATTGCATAAATGATTGTAACTAGTAACAACTATTAACGTTTGAGGAAAATAACAAATAATCTGTGTCTTTCTTAAGACAACGTGGATCAAAATCGAAGTATACGATTCATGTGAATGGCATTAAATAGTTATTTTCAAGTTATTTTCAAGTAGTCTGGATTATATTGAGTGTGTAATATAATAAAATAGTAATATGATCTTGGAAAATAGATACAATAGGCATTTGAAACTTTTTTTAACAATCGTAAAATTGTTTTATTGTATGAAACATGTAAAAAAATATTATCGACTAAAATTTAAATTGATCTTGTTTCAATCAACAGGATTCCGTAGTTTTTTATTATAAAACAAGGACAAAAAAGACAAAGAAAAAGGTTCTCTTTATAAATGTTTATTTTTAATTAATGACCAATTATCGATTACATCCCATGAAGCTAGAGGAATCAAGACAAGACAACGTAATCGATTGAAAAGCATATTATTCTTTATTATTAATTTTGGAATGACAAAATTTCGGTTAGTTTTTCATTTCTGCAAATGATCGAGCTCTGAAATTCATGAATCCTTCGTATTGGTAAACGCTTTGCTAAGACGATTTCGATCGTCGTGCTGTCGTACGAGTCTCGAAATCGATTTAGTTTCCGGATGCGCTACGAGAATTGGAACTAGAATTGGCGCTAGAGCTAGCAACTGCAGAGGCTGACGATTCCGAAGATTCTTCGCTCCTCCGTGCTGGTAACGCAGGACCGGAACTAATTCTTCTACTTGCTCGTGCTAATGCTGCGGCTTGGGCTCTCAATTGAGCGGCTGCACCAGCATCAGAGCCGAGACCAAGGTTAAGTCCGTCTCTTATGGCAGTGCTAGGCGAGGCTTTGGCTGCGGCGGAAGCTTCATCTTCGGCCACATTGGACTCTTGTCTGGAGGATAGGATGCTTTGGAGGATACCGAGACTCGTGCTGAGCGTATCAAGGGCCCTAGATTGAGTGAGAGCAGCAAGTTGATCGGAAGATGTATCCTCGGCAGCGGAGTTTGCTTCTGCTGCTTGACTCCTAGAAGCTTCGTTAAGACTGGTCGCTTTGTTATTGGCGTTGGCGGCAGCTGTGGCGAGAGCCTTCAGCCGAGCTGCTTCTTTCCTCGTATCGAGAGCATTGTCTCGGGTACGGATGGCCGCGGCAAGATTAGCAGCAGCGGCACGACTCGCCTGTTCCGCTTCTCCATTCGCATTATTCTGCACCGCCAGAGCTTCCTCTGCGCATTTGGAAGATTTAAGATTGGAAGTCCTTACGGCGAGAACAGCAGCAGTCGCCTTTTGGGCGGCAGCCTCTCCTGCAGCTAATGCAGAAATTGCTGCCGAAGTTTTAGCAAAAGCAAGCGCATTAGCTTTATTTGCGGCTCTTCCCGCCGCAACGGCTTCTTGCGTCCTTGCGATTGCTCGTGTTGCCGCTATAGCGGCAACTCTTGCTCGGGCCAAAGCGATTGCTCGCGTATCTTGAGCTGATTTTTCGTTTGCTGCAGCATTTGCCGAGATGCTGGCTCGAGCCGATGCGACCGCTGCCGGGTTAACACCTAATTGAGGTGCCCTATTTAAAACCACGTTTGGTGCTCTATTAAAAGCAACCGTTGACGATCTCGAGGACGCACTCGAGGATGCATCTGAGGACGATGTCGCTGACGCCGATGCCGAAGATTCCGCAGACGAGCTGCTACTCCCGGCAGCCAAGCCCCAGGTAAAAAGGCACGTTACGAGAATCGAGGGGATCTTCATCTTCCACAGAACTTTGTAGCTTTGTGACAACCGCCTATCATCCACCGGTTATATACCGTGACACGCAATTGTGAAAACATTCAATGCGATTACCGCGCTTCTCTAAATATTGCTACATGTCTTTTCCTCCCGCTACCAATTCTATTGTCATAATAAACTCGTTTATTTATCGTAAATATTGCCGAGTAACGATAACGTTGTCATCCAACGCGTACTATCTTCCTTGAACTATCCTCTTTCTTTCGTTCCTCTATTTTCTATGATGTTCTAATAATTTCTTTTTTTATTATGATTACAATCAGAAAGTTATACTACGGTATCGTGTTGCCAAACGGACTTTCAGAAAATGGTGAGTATCATGCTATAAATTGGCAGTAAAAATCAAAGTCAATCAAATCTTTTTTAAATTTTCCATAAATTTTTGATAATATAGCATAATATATCAACATTGTTAACATCATTTTTAGTTTGATTAGTTCCAAACGTGTATTTCTTGTTAATAACAGCAACACAAATCTACCTAGATGTTATAAAGAAAATTTTATAAATAGAGGATATTTTTCTCACAATTTCTATAAGCAATAAATTGCAATTTCGATTTTTTCTATAAGATAAATGTGCAAGCATAACAAAAAGAAATTTTTTTTCTACCAATAAAATAATAATATATTTATTATACATAAATATGTAAAGGAAACAGAATTAAAGAATTTCTATTTTATATAGAAAGAAATCGTATAGAATTATAGTTTTAAAATAAGCATGTTATAAAGAAAATAGGAAATTAATCTGAAAAGTCACTATAGGAATAAAGTAACTGATAAGTACCATTAAATTTAATTACACAGATTCTTTTCTTTATAATACATATTTTATTTGAAATTTTTGCAATGTTACAATAATATTTACATTAGTGTAAAGAATTAGAGCAATACAGAACGTTCAAAGATCTTGAATATAGAGCATTATTTTATACGTAATAATTGTGCTTAGATAGTAATTGTACAAAGATAGAAAAAACAAAAGTTTAAACTAAAAAACATATAGATTTAATTTCAAACAGAAGTATAGATTTACATCATATCTGAAATACCTCATCATCGATCTATAATTAGATCTAGGTGTATATAGTTAGATCAAAGGGAATATAAGGATAACCATAAATAGTGAAATAAAGAAAATATTTGAGATGATAAAAGATTTTTATTGATATTATTACAATTTTCGAATCGTTAATGCATCTGCTTTTGTTGTTTTTCGCCATTGCCCTATCTTAGGCAAACTTGGGGATCATATCTGATGAATTTACGATATTGTGTACCAAAAGGGGTTGGTGTAGGACAGCACACAGAGACGTCGAAGGAAGGTAGTAGTCGATTAGAGTAATTAGGCGCTGCTACTACTCGAGGAGGCTGATGCCGAAGCTGAAGCCGAAGCCTCATTGGAACCATCTGAAGATGCTTTGTTGAAATAAGCGAGTTGAGCATTAGCTTCTGCGACGATGGCATTTTGTGCCGCAACTGCAGATATTGCGGCTTCTGCTCTGGATTCGACTAAAGAAGCGCTTCCAGCTTGCAGTGTGTTCGCATTATTTTGTACTTGAAAGGCGGCATTAATCTGAGAAGAAGCCGTCATTTGAGCGGCAAATGCTTTAGTGATAGCGTTTTTGGCACGAGCTTCGGCGAGTACAGCCGAGGCCGCGGCTCTGGTGGTTGCGGCATTCGCGTTAGCTGCGGCGCGAGCTTTCGCAGCAGCTTCGGCTGCTGCATTCTGCGAAGCACTGGCTTTTTGAAGAGCTTCCTCGGCAGCGGCAAGAAGAGCGGCTGCAGCTCTGTTAGCGACAAGCGAGTCAGCGTTGGCTTTTACTTGATTAGTGGAAGCTTTTGCGGCAGCCGCAGCAGAGACCGCAGCAGCTTCCTTCGCAGCTCTAGCTGCTATTTTCGCACGACTGGATGCTAAGACGAGAGCTTGTGTCGCTAACAACGCCTTACGGATCTTTTGATTCGCTGCGTTTTCCGCCCTTATTGCAGCCTCGTCCAATAACAGAGCTTTTGTGGTTGCCTTATTAGCCGTAACATCGGCGCTTATTGCTGTTTTAGTTTGGGCATCCGCGGCAGCTCGCGCTAATGCAGCGACCGCACCCAATCCGGCGTCCGTCTCTAGAAGCTCTCTGTTTTTCGGGTCTTCTGATGCATCGATCAACAGTACTAAGCTGTCGCCGCCTCCTCCGCCCTTCTTCCATGCTCTAACCCTGCTGTTATCGTCTGTCGAACTTGATGAAGTCGAAGCAGAAGCCGAGGACGAGGACGAGGACGAGCTCGAGGCCGAACTCGAAGACCAAGATGCTGCGGACGAGTCACTGTTTTCGGATGACCTTGGTGGCCAAGCTTGGGCCACGCTGCCGAACAATGCGAGCAGGCAAAACACGAATGTCGCTTGTATGTTCATCTTGTACGGTACTTCGCAGATTGATGCTGAATCATATACGAATACGCGATTATATACCTACAACGCTCGCCGACAATTGTACAAACACTTGCTTCTACCGTTCTTCCTCCTAACACACCAACCAACTTCTTTTAAAATATTTTCTTTCGTCCCCACTCATCCAAGCTACGTATACAAATTCCTCTCCTTTTCTCCTCTTTTTTCGCTTTTATTCTATCTCTCTGTTGTTTTAATCACGCGCAGCCTCTTTTGTTTATTACTCTGCACTTGCTACTGTTGGCAAAGAAAATCAAGGCCCACTTGTCATAAAGATTCTACTTAATAGTCACACCCTCGTAAAGCGTGTTCTTATGTTACCACGAGAATTTCGTTATATATCTTTCTTGTATTTTTATTTACCTAATTCTTCTGGCAAAATTTACACAATATACTTAATAATTATTTTTATCGTATTGATACAGTCGACAACGATTATTGTAAATGTTTAGACTGAATACAACGTCCGGACGTTGATATTTTATATCGAATAAATAACAAGCTCATTGAACCAATTGCAACAATATCTTTAGCGAGTTAAAGTATATGATAGAAAATTTTCATTAAAGACTATCATAATTTTTGGCGTGTTATTAAAACTATTAAAAATTTAAATACATTAGTTCGTACATTTAACATTTCAATATTTTCATTTCAAATGAAAAAGAGATGCAAATCACAGTAACTTCTTCATTACTGATTATTCAACAATTTCACCACGAGCCATTACAGATGGATTGAGATATTAAATGAATGTTTCCATTCGTATTTATGCAGCAATTCCAAATATTTTTCAATGATCGAAACAATAAATAGTTCGTTCTTGTATGCATAATCGATGAATGTTTTATTTTGACAAAAGTAGGATTGAAGAAATGTATTTTATTTATATTAAATCTTTTATTTAACATAAATTCATAACACTGTATGTTCACAATATACATAACATTTATTTATATATTTGTAAAATTTGTAAAGAGATTAAAACATTTTTCTTCTATCAAGCAATTGATAATCAAACGTAAATTTTATTCTCCAGGACAAAAATTTGATGGAAGGGAAAAAATTTGATTGAAAACACGTAAAATTTGTTGACATACAATTAGATGTAATATATATCGATTTATTCAGTTATTAATAATAACTTTTAAGTTATAAATAAATAATTATTAAAATATATATATTAAATTATTTGTCTATATATATTTGCTCCCAATTTATTATCTATCTTTTTAATATATTACTAATTTAAGAGATTTAAACTTAATTAAGAAGATCACGAGAAGTTAAGTATAAGTATTGAATTCTACCCGAAAAAAGAGATAATTAATCGGGAATTTTAACGCAGATATAGCAAATCCATCATATCGTGTCTTCTTTTTTATTCTTTCTTTTCTATTCGTTTGTCATTAAACGTCTAACATAACCAAAGGAAGACATGTAGTGTATAGAGGATGATAAAATCATATATATGCTAGATTCAAATTTATTTTTATTACAACTTGAGAGCAATTTAGACACGATTCCACATTATTTAGACATTTTTGTACATAGATTCGCTGGCTAAGCTACCTCGAGGTAAATATCTCATCGAAATGGTTTGTTGGGTGGATGTGGTAGCTTTTATTCTTTTGATCTACCAATCCGAAGACCAGATATTCTGGCTGGAAGAGGACCAGGAGGACGACGAAGACTCGGCAGAGGAGCTAGAAAGAGCTTCGGCGGAGTTATCGATGGAAACAATGGCGGAAGCATCAGTGGAGGCATCAGCGGAGGCAGCACTGGAGGAAGCACTAGAGGAGGCGCCGGCGGAGGCATTGGAGGAAGCTTCAGATTCTGGATTAGCTGCTGAATCAGCTGATGCACTGGCTGCTGAACCAGCTGATCCACTGGTTGCTGAACCAGCTGATCCACTGGCAGTTGAACTAGCTGATGAGTCCGCTGCAGAACCGGCAACTAAACGAGCTGATGAACCGGAAGCTGAACTGGTGGCTGAATCAGCAGCTGAACCGGTGGCTGAACCGGAAGAACCGGAAGAATCAGCATTAAAACCGGCTGGTGAACCAGCTGATGCATTAGATCCTGAATCGGCTTCCGAATCGGCTTCTCCACTGGCCGATCCACTGGTCGATGCACTGGCTGATGCACTGCCCGATGCACTGGACGACGCACTGGACGATGATGAAGAACTGGACCTGTTATCAACCCAGTTTGCTTGTGCGTCCCTGGAGCTGCTTCTGGCTATGGCTGCAGCCTCGGCTGTGGCTTGAGCATCGTTTGCTTTGTTGAGAGCATTGTTGGCAGCTTGAACGGAAGTGATTCTAACTCTTGCATTGGCTTGGGCGCTGGCATCGGCGGCGGCTAATGCGGCGAGTTTCGCTGCTGCAGCCGCGGCTGCGGCAGCTTTGGATTCAGCTTGGGCTTTAACCGCAAGGGAGGAGGCATTTGCGAAGTCTTTTTCGGCTTGGGCGGCTGCTCGAGTGGCAGCTTCTGCGGCGAGAACGGCGGCACGAGCGTTAGCCGCTGCAGTGTTTGCGTCAGCGGCAGCAGCAGCATAGGCGAGGGCCGCCTTCTTCGCAGATAAGGCCTGGGCAGAAGCAGTCACGAGAGCACTGGCTCCGGCATTAGCTGAGTTTAAAGCTTGAGCTGCCTCCGATTTGGAATTGCTCGCAGCGGATTGGGCTTGGAGTGCCGATTTCCTTAAAGATTCTGCCGCTTCCACTGTTGCAGTAGCCTGCGCGGAAGCCTTCCCTTGCGCGTTAACGGCTGCGTTAGTGGCTTGCGCTGCAGCAGCTTCGGTTGCGCGTGCTTTTGCATTCACAGCTGCAGAAGCTGCCGCTTGCGTCAAAGCTTCCGCTTGGGCGGCATTTGTTGCTTTACTCGCTCGAAGAGTTGCCTTCGCACCGGCTAGAGCCGATGCGGTTGTCGCAGAATTGCTCGTAGTACTGCTCACCAAATCCAGTAAGTTTCTGGTAGAGCTCCTTTCTAACGGAACCAACAACTGTCCTCTACTTTCGGAGGATGATGCCGAAGCCGAAGCCGAAGACGTCGCGGAGCTTGAGCTTGAGCTTGAGCTTGAGCTTGAGCTTTCTGCTGCCGTGGCGAAGCCACTCAGAAGAAGTGTTGTCGCGAGTATCGTTAGGATGTTCATCTTCGATTGTGACTTCGAATATTGATGATCTTCCCTCGCGGCTGCTCGTTATATACCGATTCGCACACAATTGTCTAAATACCATGCGAAATCTCTGCTTTCAAGCTACATGTACGAGTCAATTCGCTCCGAAAATATTGTTTCAGTAATCTCCGAACACTTGCAAATTCTCCCCCCTCTTTCGAAAAATCAACGTCTAGACTCGCTTCCTCGATTCTCACAATTTGTATGTATCTTAAACTCAATCTTCCTTAAGTATATATGTCCCTCGCATTAAATCTTTGTTTATTCTTTATTGGTGCATTCTCCTCGATTGGAAATATAAACATTAGTTTTTACATGAAACCATATCAGTGCTTTAATGATGTTTCGAATTCATATATATAAAGAAACAAACATCTTCGAGATTCTTCACATAGTTTACATGAGTCCTACACATGAGAGATGAAATTTGGAATATATTCTAACTTTTAGTTTCAACATTGACTACTTTCCAGAAGTATACTTTCTTGCTATCCTGACACGTTAAAATGCTAACATATCATTCTAAAATATGTTTTCGTCATGATTTTGACATTTGTTACATTACATTGTAAAAGCAAAAAATGTATGCTTTGTATTCTACTTTAGCCACACGAAAGGAAAAATGAAAAAGATAAATACAAATTTACTCTTTAAAGTTAATAAAAAACGTTGCCTGTATTAAATAAACAACATCAATGATAGCTTGTTAGATATTTTACAAAATAAAATATATTCACAGAACAATACAAGCTTCAATATATATGAATATGCAATATAAATGCGTATATTCTTTTGTGATTTTAAGCTATTAATATTAAATTGGATAAAATAGTAAAATATAATGTTCGATTTTCGGCACATACTCGAGAACAATTATTTGAGAAGAACTTTGTCTGCAAAGAAAATTCTTATTCGTGCATTGTACATATGTGAAATTTTGTTACGATCATAGAAACGCAAAGGAACTATATTGGATGTAATGAGAAAATAAAATTAACAAACAAACAATTCGTTTTCGATTTACTATCATTTTGCTTTATTGAACATGCAAAAGTACGTTTTTCTTAACAACTCGATTTCATAATGCTCACGAGAGAGAGCGTATATCAATAGGTTCGTAAAGAAAAATAAATCAATCAATTGGGACAAATGATTTTAAAAGGTTTCTTTCAGAAAGTTCCGCATGACGAACGTTGACCGCAAGAATATCTTGTAACGCGGCGTTAGCTTCCGCAAGTGCAGCGATTTGCGAAACACTTGTGGTAATGGCCGCCGATAAAGCTTCATTTCGAACTAAGGTTGCCGTTGACATTTCGTCATTGGCCATTGATTGAATTAGAATAGCCGCTTGAGTTTCGTTCGTAGTTTCGTTGACTTTCTGTTTTACGATGAGCGCTTTGTTCTCAACTACATTCGCAGCAATTGCGTTCGCCGTGATTATGTTGCTCGCTGTCAAAGCCTGAAAGAAACTATTTTTCTGTGCGATAGCCCCAGCTTGGGCGGCGATCAAGGCTTGCATTTGCGCGGCCTGGACCGCAGCCGCGGAGGCGACTGCACGCATAGATGTCGTCTCTTCATCGGAAAGTGCCGCTTGGGCGGCAGCTGATTTCCTAGCTGCCTTCATTCGTGCAGCTACAGCTCTCTTCGATATCTCGGCCGCATCCGTAGTAGCTTTTTTAGCAGCTATAGATGCCTTCACATAAGCTTCCGCTTTCGCGAGAGCATTAGCCTTTGCTTTCGCTGCCTTATTCGCTTGTATCTCCGCTTCCGCTTTTGCCTGAGCCAACATTCGGCTAATTACCTCCGTCTGCACTCTACTTTCGACCTCGGCACGAATTTTCGCTTCGGTCATGATTCGGACTCTATCTTCTTCGGTTTTGGCTTTGAGTTCAGGTACGGCTTCGGGTTTGGCTTCGGCTTCAGCTTTGGGTTCGGTTTTGCCTTTGACTTCGGCCTTAACTTCGGCTTCGGCTTCGGCTTCGGCTTTGACTTGGACTTCGGGTTCGGGTTCGGGTTGAACTTCGGCTTCGGATGTAGCTTTCACTCTTGCCTTCGCTTCATCATTCGCTTTGTCCTCCACGGCACGAGCTTGAGACTTTGAATCTGCCTTCGTTTGCGCCTCTGCTGTCGCCTCCAACGATCCGCCGCTTTCTGGAACATGATCATCCTGTAGAACAGGATTAATTTCCCCATAACTTGCGCTTGATGATCCTACTTCGCTCTTCAAACCTACCGGTTTTCTCAAAATCGCCTTCGCTAAAACCACTCCATCTGAATCTGCTTCTGTCAAGTTAGACGATTTCGAGTCAATCGACTTTTGATCGTCACCGGACGACCAATTGTACGAACTTGGGTCAAGGACAGCCGCATCATCCCTAACGCTCGAGTCATTAGCCAATGTCGATGCCAAAGAATCAGCTTCCGTAGCTTTAACCAACTGCTGGTTGCTCATGAAACCCCAAAGAAGAAAATATGCCAAGTATATCTTCATCGTGGATGGAACTTCGTACATTGATGATGAATTTCTGTCTTTCGCGAATTATATACCTCATCGGACAATTGTAAAAACATTCCCGTTGTCACTCTCTATATTGCTGTGTTTATTCTCGAAAATGTTGTCTTTAAGACACGTCTTTCTTTTATCTATCTATTCCTCTTTCTCTTCTTCTTTCGAATATATCATTCGCTTAATTTGCAAAGATTCTTTGCTGGTCATAAGGATACTTTCTATCCCGAATCAAATAGAATTTTAAATAGAATCCATAATTCTATTCCATTCCTAGAATTCTATTCTCAGAATCTCCCAAGTTCGAATTGTTTTATATAATTATCATATCGAATTTAATAATATAACGTTCGAAAAAGATTAATCAAAGAGTTTAAAGATCAATGACATATTTAACAAAATTAACGATTAAGTATTCTTACGAAACTTGTCATTTAATAATTTCTTCCCAGTTTTTTTTTCGCATATTCCAATGCATCAATCACGTGCAATGATATTAGTTTTATTACTGATATTATAATTAATCTTACTTCTAATGGAATATGAATTTAAATTAATCGTGAAGGAAGGTATCGACACGCAAATTTTATCCTGTTAAAAACAAAATCGAGATTTTTCCACGTTTTACATTGAAAGCGAAAAGAACCGTAATCTTTCCATTCGCCTTGCTTATATATGTGCACAGTGTTTACATCGTCGTCAGAGTACACCTGCTCGGGAGTGGGAGTTTGAAATTTCGAAGTATAACAATATGGCTGGATTTTGATAGAAACAGTAATTACGTCGTATCGAAGAAAAATAAGAGCCAGATGATACGAGTCGCGCCATCGCATCGATACTTATTGAAACAGATAAATAATTCTCAATTTTTTATCTATATGTAATATTATGTGCATGTTTAAAATATTACATATATATATTATTGTTTGGATATATGATACTATTAAAAAAAGAAATTCTCTCTCTTAAAGAAAATTCAATTATCTGTATAGGAACTTTAAACGTTTAAAGAGAATGTCGAAATTTTTCTTTATATGTTAAAAGCAACGATCGTTAGATTTATCGTATCTAGATCAATTTAGATCTATATTTAATTCAATTTAATTTTTTTTTAATATCACATTTTACTATCATAAAAAATGAAAAAAATATAATATGCAAAATAATATATGAAAATTATTTTCTATTAAAATTTCTTTCTCTTAATCCTCTGTATAAGCGAAACCGTGTAAGCTAATAGACATTGTTAAGAATCAATTTTGTTTGATGCTCTCTTTATTAATCTCGTATTTTATAGAATATTTCAAGCATAATGATAAGCATATCCATAACCACAATCTCGATATACCTTAGTGAAAGGAGAAATATAAGATTACTTATGCCATCGAATGTCCATAACACATATTTATAAATGGTTACCATTTTACACACGCTTTCACTAGCATCGTATATACATCTATACATATGTACGAATGCATTCTTCACAAGATATTAATTCGTCATCGTCATTGATTTGATTTATCAGAAAGTGTCGCGTCATTATCCTCTTTTGAGCAAATCTTTATACGAGATAAAAATTGGTACAAAAATAGAATGATCTCGTATGTAGTAACGATGCAGTCTAAGAAAGTACAAGAAAAAGATTAGAGATCACAAGTGGTCTATTTTTAAAATAGAAGGATGAGATTCTTAGAATAGAATAAGTAACCATTACAAAGTCGAACAAATCAAGAATGTGTTTATAAAGATACGTAAGTTTACGGGACAAAGTCGATTGTTTCATCATTTTCTTATATTAGCGTTTGAATAGCTATTGTCGTTGCTATACGTTTAATTTCAATTTTTTATTTCATTTATTTATATAACATATTCGTTTTATATACTTGTCTTGTTTATTAATATTCTAATTTTTTATACGATAAATTGTTAACGATAATAGCTATTTAAAACATAAAAATAGAAAAGGACAATTATACCTGATCATAAAATAAATTATTTTAAAATACCAAATATTTACTGATCCACAATGCTTCATTTGTAAATAATCGTAAAATGTCGTAAAATAATCTTCTCAATTTTTATACAAAGCTTTATTGAGTTGTACAAAATTCTGCACTTTTTTATAAACATCTTCACTCGCGCATATTACAGCGAAATGATTTTATTATTAATAAACAGAACGCTTTAATCTATGTATTTATATACGATTATTGTTACTAATGGAGAAGTATATTTTTTAGGAATGTGAAGAGCATATAAAACGGTGATTTTTGATTAGTCAATTATTGACAGATTTGAAAATAGCAGTGAAGAGTTTCTCATTATATATCGCACGTATTATTCCACGTTCTGTCCATTTCTTCTCGCATTTTTTCAGTTCAAGCCTATGTTGTTTACTACTCGAATCGTAGAATTTATTGAGCTCATGCATTTTTCATATACATATAATATATATATATATATATACATATTTATATGGTGCGCATAGAAATCATAATATTCGTGTTGTGAACGTATTATAATACATTAAAAATCCGTTATATACATTTGATGAGTACACAGTTTAAAATAATTCTCGTATAATAATTTAATGTCATTTTATATATATATATATATATATATATATATATATACACACACATATATATATAAACATATATACATACATACATATTATATATATATATATATATATATATATATATA